>NC_092848.1:3803240-3815540 GCF_039878825.1 Excalfactoria chinensis | reverse complement strand
ACTATTATTATTTTTACAAAAGAATTATTTTTAATACTTGGATATAGCATGTCATCCCAAAAATACTGGATTTCATCCCCTCATGAAGACACTTTCCCTATAAAATCTTGTTTTCTATCAGAATATGTCATACTGTTTCCGGAATACCTGTTTTACTCTAGAAATTAAGGACATTTCTAAACTAATTGGCAGTTTCTGTTAAAATTAAAACATTTTCACATTAATACCAATACTTATCGCGGAGATTAGAAGTTCTCTCTTAAGAATCATTCTTTATCTTTTCAAGAATACTATTCTCTTTCCAAAATAATGCTTTTCATCACTCAAGACAGCATTTTCACCCCCAAATTCTGGATTTCATCCCCAAAAGAAGACATTTTCTCTAGAAAATGATGCTTTCCATCGGAGTAGGCCACATTGTTTCCAGAATTCCTGCTTTCCTCTACAAAATATGGACATTTCCACCCGAATTATCCATTTCTGTCAACATTTAGAAAATTTTCACAATACTATCGATACTTATGCCAGAAATAAGAAGTTCTCTCTGAAGTATCACTCCTTATCCTTGCAATCAATATAGCTTTCTTTCCAAAATGATGCCATTCCTCCCTAAATATAGCATTTTTTCTCCAAATACTGATTTTCATCCCTATAAGAGGTCATTCTATCTACAGAATGCTGCTTTTTAGTATGATATGACACACTGTTGCCAGAATACTTCTTTTCCTTTACAAATTAAGGACATTTCCACCCTAAATATCAGTCTCTGTCAAAATTTGGAAAATTTTCACGAGACTATCAATAGTGACCCCAGAAATCAGAAGTTCTTTCTTAAGTATCACTCTTTATCTTCGCAAAAGTAGGATTTTCTTTCCAAAATAATGCTTCTCAACCTTAAAAACATCATTTCCTCCCCAAAGTGCTGGTTTTTATCCCAAAAGATGACATTTTCTCTACAAAATGAAGCTTTCTAGCTCAGTTATCAAGCATTGCTTCCAGAATACCTGCTTTCCTCTACAAAACAAGGAGATTTCCACCCGAAATATCAATTTCTGACAACATTTAGGCAATTTTTCACCAGAATAACAATACTTATCCCAGAAATAAGAAGTTCTCTCCTAAGTATCACTCCTTATCCTTGCAATAAATGGAATTTTCTTTCCAAAATAATGCTTTTCATCCCTAAAAATAGCATTTTCTCCCCAAAATTCTGGTTTTTAACCACAATAGAAGATAACTTTCTCTACAAAACGATGCTTTCTGGGAGAATATGACGCATTAATTCCAGCATGCCTGTTTGCCTGTACAAAAGTAGGGCATTTCCACCCGAAATATCAATTTCTGTCTACATTTAGACCATTGTTCACCAGAATAACAATACTTATCCCAGAAATAAGAAGGTTATCACTCCTTATCATTGCAATAAATGGAATTTTCTTTCCAAAATAATGCTTTTCATCCCACAAATCAGCATTTTATTCCCCAAAATGCTGGTCTTCATCCCTGAAAGAAGACGTTTTCTCTACAAAATGATGCTTTCTAGCAGAATATGGCACTTTGTATCCAGAATACCTGTTTTCCTCTACAGAATAGAGACATCTCCACCCGAAATATCAATTTCCGTCAAAAGTTTGAAAATTTTCACATGAATATGGATACTTATCCCAGAAATCAGAAGTTCTCTCTTAAGTATCATTCTTTATCTTGGCAAAAATATTATCTTTCCAAAATAATGCTTTTTAATGCCTGCATATAGCGTTTTCTCCCCAAATTTCTGGCTTTCATCTCCAAAGGAAGACATTTTCTCTACAAAATGATGCTTTCTAGCATCATATGACCCATTGTTTCCAGAATTCCTGTTTTCCTCTACTAAACCAGGACATTCCCACCCAAAATTTCCATTTCTGTCAACATTTAGAATAGTTTCACAGAAATATCAAAACTTCCCCACAAATTACAAGGTCTGTCTTAAGTATCACTCTTTATCTTGGCAAAAGTATGATTTTCTTTCCAAAATAATGCTTTTCACCCTAACAATAGCATTTTATTCCCAAAAATGTTGGTTTTCATCCCTGAAAGAAGACATCTTCTCTAGAAAATGATGCTTTCCATCGGAGTAGGCCACATTGTTTCCAGAATTCCTGCTTTCCTCTACAAAATAAGGACATTTCCACTCGAAATATCCATTTCTGTCAACATTTAGAAAATTTTCACGCGAATATGGATACTTACCCCAGAAATAAGAAGTTCTCTCATAAGTATCGATCTTTCTCTTTGCAAAAATATTATTATTTTTACAAAAGAATTATTTTTAATACTTGGATATAGCATGTCATCCCAAAAATACTGGATTTCATCCAGTAAAATACTGGATTTCATCCCCTCATGAAGACACTTTCCCTATAAAATCTTGTTTTCTATCAGAATATGTCATACTGTTTCCGGAATACCTGTTTTACTCTAGAAATTAAGGACATTTCTAAACTAATTGGCAGTTTCTGGTAAAATTAAAACATTTTCACATTAATACCAATACTTATCGCGGAGATTAGAAGTTCTCTCTTAAGAATCATTCTTTATCTTTTCAAGAATACTATTCTCTTTCCAAAATAATGCTTTTCATCACTCAAGACAGCATTTTCACCCCCAAATTCTGGATTTCATCCCCAAAAGAAGACATTTTCTCTAGAAAATGATGCTTTCCATCGGAGTAGGCCACATTGTTTCCAGAATTCCTGCTTTCCTCTACAAAATATGGACATTTCCACCCGAATTATCCATTTCTGTCAACATTTAGAACATTTTCACAATACTATCGATACTTATGCCAGAAATAAGAAGTTCTCTCTGAAGTATCACTCCTTATCCTTGCAATCAATATAGCTTTCTTTCCAAAATGATGCCATTCCTCCCTAAATATAGCATTTTTTCTCCAAATACTGATTTTCATCCCTATAAGAGGTCATTCTATCTACAGAATGCTGCTTTTTAGTATGATATGACACACTGTTGCCAGAATACTTCTTTTCCTTTACAAATTAAGGACATTTCCACCCTAAATATCAGTCTCTGTCAAAATTTGGAAAATTTTCACAAGACTATCAATAGTGACCCCAGAAATCAGAAGTTCTTTCTTAAGTATCACTCTTTATCTTCGCAAAAGTAGGATTTTCTTTCCAAAATAATGCTTCTCAACCTTAAAAACATCATTTCCTCCCCAAAGTGCTGGTTTTTATCCCAAAAGATGACATTTTCTCTACAAAATGAAGCTTTCTAGCTCAGTTATCAAGCATTGCTTCCAGAATACCTGCTTTCCTCTACAAAACAAGGAGATTTCCACCCGAAATATCAATTTCTGTCTACATTTAGGCAATTTTTCACCAGAATAACAATACTTATCCCAGAAATAAGTTCTCTCCTAAGTATCACTCCTTATCCTTGCAATAAATGGAATTTTCTTTCCAAAATAATGCTTTTCATCCCTAAAAATAGCATTTTCTCCCCAAAATTCTGGTTTTTAACCACAATAGAAGATAAATTTCTCTACAAAACGATGCTTTCTGGGAGAATATGACGCATTAATTCCACCATGCCTGTTTGCCTGTACAAAAGTAGGGCATTTCCACCCGAAATATCAATTTCTGTCTACATTTAGACCATTTTTCACCAGAATAACAATACTTATCCCAGAAATAAGAAGGTTATCACTCCTTATCATTGCAATAAATGGAATTTTCTTTCCAAAATAATGCTTTTCATCCCACAAATCAGCATTTTATTCCCCAAAATGCTGGTCTTCTTCCCTGAAAGAAGACGTTTTCTCTACAAAATGATGCTTTCTAGCAGAATATGGCACTTTGTATCCAGAATACCTGTTTTCCTCTACAGAATAGAGACATCTCCACCCGAAATATCAATTTCCGTCAAAAGTTTGAAAATTTTCACACGAATATGGATACTTATCCCAGAAATCAGAAGTTCTCTCTTAAGTATCATTCTTTATCTTGGCAAAAATATTATCTTTCCAAAATAATGCTTTTGAATGCCTGCATATAGCGTTTTCTCCCCAAATATCTGGCTTTCATCTCCAAAGGAAGACATTTTCTCTACAAAATGATGCTTTCTAGCATCATATGACCCATTGTTTCCAGAATTCCTGTTTTCCTCTACTAAACCAGGACATTCCCACCCGAAATTTCCATTTCTGTCAACATTTAGAATAGTTTCACAGAAATATCAAAACTTCCCCACAAATTACAAGGTCTGTCTTAAGTATCACTCTTTATCTTGGCAAAAGTATGATTTTCTTTCCAAAATAATGCTTTTCACCCTAACAATAGCATTTTATTCCCAAAAATGCTGGTTTTCATCCCTGAAAGAAGACATTTTCTCTAGAAAATGATGCTTTCCATCGGAGTAGGCCACATTGTTTCCAGAATTCCTGCTTTCCTCTACAAAATAAGGACATTTCCACTCGAAATATCCATTTCTGTCAACATTTAGAAAATTTTCACGCGAATATGGATACTTACCCCAGAAATAAGAAGTTCTCTCATAAGTATCGATCTTTCTCTTTGCAAAACTATTATTATTTTTACAAAAGAATTATTTTTAATACTTGGATATAGCATGTCATCCCAAAAATACTGGATTTCATCCCCTCATGAAGACACTTTCCCTATAAAATCTTGTTTTCTATCAGAATATGTCATACTGTTTCCGGAATACCTGTTTTACTCTAGAAATTAAGGACATTTCTAAACTAATTGGCAGTTTCTGTTAAAATTAAAACATTTTCACATTAATACCAATACTTATCGCGGAGATTAGAAGTTCTCTCTTAAGAATCATTCTTTATCTTTTCAAGAATACTATTCTCTTTCCAAAATAATGCTTTTCATCACTCAAGACAGCATTTTCACCCCCAAATTCTGGATTTCATCCCCAAAAGAAGACATTTTCTCTAGAAAATGATGCTTTCCATCGGAGTAGGCCACATTGTTTCCAGAATTCCTGCTTTCCTCTACAAAATATGGACATTTCCACCCGAATTATCCATTTCTGTCAACATTTAGAACATTTTCACAATACTATCGATACTTATGCCAGAAATAAGAAGTTCTCTCTGAAGTATCACTCCTTATCCTTGCAATCAATATAGCTTTCTTTCCAAAATGATGCCATTCCTCCCTAAATATAGCATTTTTTCTCCAAATACTGATTTTCATCCCTATAAGAGGTCATTCTATCTACAGAATGCTGCTTTTTAGTATGATATGACACACTGTTGCCAGAATACTTCTTTTCCTTTACAAATTAAGGACATTTCCACCCTAAATATCAGTCTCTGTCAAAATTTGGAAAATTTTCACAAGACTATCAATAGTGACCCCAGAAATCAGAAGTTCTTTCTTAAGTATCACTCTTTATCTTCGCAAAAGTAGGATTTTCTTTCCAAAATAATGCTTCTCAACCTTAAAAACATCATTTCCTCCCCAAAGTGCTGGTTTTTATCCCAAAAGATGACATTTTTTCTACAAAATGAAGCTTTCTAGCTCAGTTATCAAGCATTGCTTCCAGAATACCTGCTTTCCTCTACAAAACAAGGAGATTTCCACCCGAAATATCAATTTCTGACAACATTTAGGCAATTTTTCACCAGAATAACAATACTAATCCCAGAAATAAGAAGTTCTCTCCTAAGTATCACTCCTTATCCTTGCAATAAATGGAATTTTCTTTCCAAAATAATGCTTTTCATCCCTAAAAATAGCATTTTCTCCCCAAAATTCTGGTTTTTAACCACAATAGAAGATAACTTTCTCTACAAAACGATGCTTTCTGGGAGAATATGATGCATTAATTCCAGCATGCCTGTTTGCCTGTACAAAAGTAGGGCATTTCCACCCGAAATATCAATTTCTGTCTACATTTAGACCATTTTTCACCAGAATAACAATACTTATCCCAGAGATAAGAAGGTTATCACTCCTTATCATTGCAATTAATGGAATTTTCTTTCCAAAATAATGCTTTTCATCCCACAAATCAGCATTTTATTCCCCAAAATGCTGGTCTTCATCCCTGAAAGAAGACGTTTTCTCTACAAAATGATGCTTTCTAGCAGAATATGGCACTTTGTATCCAGAATACCTGTTTTCCTCTACAGAATAGAGACATCTCCACCCGAAATATCAATTTCCGTCAAAAGTTTGAAAATTTTCACACGAATATGGATACTTATCCCAGAAATCAGAAGTTCTCTCTTAAGTATCATTCTTTATCTTGGCAAAAATATTATCTTTCCAAAATAATGCTTTTTAATGCCTGCATATAGCGTTTTCTCCCCAAATTTCTGGCTTTCATCTCCAAAGGAAGACATTTTCTCTACAAAATGATGCTTTCTAGCATCATATGACCCATTGTTTCCAGAATTCCTGTTTTCCTCTACTAAACCAGGACATTCCCACCCGAAATTTCCATTTCTGTCAACATTTAGAATAGTTTCACAGAAATATCAAAACTTCCCCACAAATTACAAGGTCTGTCTTAAGTATCACTCTTTATCTTGGCAAAAGTATGATTTTCTTTCCAAAATAATGCTTTTCACCCTAACAATAGCATTTTATTCCCAAAAATGCTGGTTTTCATCCCTGAAAGAAGACATTTTCTCTAGAAAATGATGCTTTCCATCGGAGTAGGCCACATTGTTTCCAGAATTCCTGCTTTCCTCTACAACATAAGGACATTTCCACTCGAAATATCCATTTCTGTCAACATTTAGAAAATTTTCACGCGAATATGGATACTTACCCCAGAAATAAGAAGTTCTCTCATAAGTATCGATCTTTCTCTTTGCAAAACTATTATTATTTTTACAAAAGAATTATTTTTAATACTTGGATATAGCATTTCATCCCAAAAATACTGGATTCATCCCTCATGAAGACACTTTCCCTATAAATCTTGTTTCTATCAGAATATGTCATACTGTTTCCGGAATACCTGTTTTACTCTAGAAATTAAGGACATTCTAAACTAATTGGCAGTTTTCTGTTAAAATTAAAACATTTTCACATTAATACCAATACTTATCGCGGAGATTAGAAGTTCTCTCTTAAGAATCATTCTTTATCTTTTCAAGAATACTATTCTCTTTCCAAAATAATGCTTTTCATCACTCAAGACAGCATTTTCACCCCCAAATTCTGGATTTTCATCCCCAAAAGAAGACATTTTCTCTAGAAAATGATGCTTTCCATCGGAGTAGGCCACATTGTTTCCAGAATTCCTCTGCTTTCCTCTCTACAAAATATGGACATTTCACCCGAATTATCCATTTCTGTCAACATTTAGAACATTTTCACAATACTATCGATACTTATGCCAGAAATAAGAAGTTCTCTCTGAAGTATCACTCCTTATCCTTGCAATCAATATAGCTTTCTTTCCAAAATGATGCCATTCCTCCCTAAATATAGCATTTTTTCTCCAAATACTGATTTTCATCCCTATAAGAGGTCATTCTATCTACAGAATGCTGCTTTTTAGTATGATATGACACACTGTTGCCAGAATACTTCTTTTCCTTTACAAATTAAGGACATTTCCACCCTAAATATCAGTCTCTGTCATAATTTGGAAAATTTTCACAAGACTATCAATAGTGACCCCAGAAATCAGAAGTTCTTTCTTAAGTATCACTCTTTATCTTCGCAAAAGTAGGATTTTCTTTCCAAAATAATGCTTCTCAACCTTAAACACATCATTTCTCCCAAAAGTGCTGTTTTTTATCCCAAAAGATGACATTTTCTCTACTAAAATGAAGCTTTCTAGCTCAGTTATCAAGCATTGCTTCCAGAATACCTGCTTTCCTCTACAAAACAAGGAGATTTCCACCCGAAAATATCAATTTCTGACAACATTTAGGCAATTTTTCACCAGAATAACAATACTTATCCCCAGAAATAAGAAGTTCTCTCCTAAGTATCACTCCTTATCCTTGCAATAAATGGAATTTTCTTTCCTAAATAATGCTTTTCATCCCTAAAAATAGCATTTTCTCACCCAAAATTCTGGTTTTTTAACCACAATAGAAGATAACTTCCTCTACAAAACGATGCTTTCTGGGAGAATATGACGCATTAATTCCAGCATGCCTGTTTGCCTGTACAAAAGTAGGGCATTTCCACCCGAAATATCAATTTCTGTCTACATTTAGACCATTGTTCACCAGAATAACAATACTTATCCCAGAAATAAGAAGGTTATCACTCCTTATCATTGCAATAAATGGAATTTTCTTTTCCAAAATAATGCTTTTCATCCCACAAATCAGCATTTTATTCCCCGAAAATGCTGGTCTTCATCCCTGAAACGAAGATGTTTTCTCTACAAAATGATGCTTTTCTAGCAGAATATGGCACTTTGTATCCAGAATACCTGTTTTCCTCTACAGAATAGAGACATCTCCACCGAATATCAATTTCCGTCAAAAGTTTTGAAAATTTTCACACGAATATGGATACTTATCCCAGAAATCAGAAGTTCTCTCTTAAGTATCATTCTTTATCTTGGCAAACATATTATCTTTCCAAAATAATGCTTTTTAATGCCTGCATATAGCGTTTTCTCCCCAAATTTCTGGTTTTCATCTCCAAAGGAAGACATTTTCTCTACAAAATGATGCTTTCATCAGTCCTTAATTTGTAAAGGAAAAGAAGTATTCTGGCAACAGTGTGTCCATATCATACTAAAAAGCAGCATTCTGTAGATAGAATGACCTCTTATAGGATGAAAATCAGTATTTGGAGAAAAAATGCTATATTTAGGGAGGAATGGCATCATTTTGGAAGAAAGCTATATTGATTGCAAGGATAAAGGAGTGATACTTCAGAGAGAACTTCTTATTTCTGGCATAAGTATCGATAGTATTGTGAAATTTTTCTAAATGTTGACAGAAATGGATAATTCGGGTGGAAATGTCCATATTTTGTAGAGGAAAGCAGGAATTCTGGAAACAATGTGGCCTACTCCGATGGAAAGCATCATTTTCTAGAGAAAATGTCTTCTTTTGGGGATGAAATCCAGAATTTGGGGGTGAAAATGCTGTCTTGAGTGATGAAAAGCATTATTTTTGGAAAGAGAATAGTATTCTTGAAAAGATAAAGAATGATTCTTAAGAGAGAACTTCTAATCTCCGCGATAAGTATTGGTATTAATGTGAAAATGTTTTAATTTTAACAGAAACTGCCAATTAGTTTAGAAATGTCCTTAATTTCTAGAGTAAAACACGTATTCCGGAAACAGTATGACATATTCTGATAGAAAACAAGATTTTATAGGGAAAGTGTCTTCATGAGGGGATGAAATCCAGTATTTTTACTGGATGAAATCCAGTATTTTTCCAATGACATGCTATATCCAAGTATTAAAAATAATTCTTTTGTAAAAATAATAATAGTTTTGTAAAAAATTTTGTAAAAAATAATAATATTTTTGCAAAGAGAAAGATCGATACTTATGAGAGAACTTCTTATTTCTGGGGTAGTATCCATTATTTGTCCTTTATTTGTGTTTTGGGGTTAATGTTGATGTTATCGAGTGGAAATGGTCCTTATTTTGTAGAGGAAGTTCTGGAATTCTGGAAACATGTGCTACTCCGATGGAAAGCATCATTTTCTAGAGAAAATGTCTTTCAGGGATGGAAAACAGCATTTTTGGGAATAAAATGCTATTGTTAGGGTGAAAAGCATTATTTTGGAAAGAAAATCATACTTTTGCAAGATAAGGAGTGATACTTATGACAGACCTTGTAATTTGTGGGGAAGTTTTGTATTTCTGTGAAACTATTCTAATGTAGACAGAACATGGGAAATTTCGGGTGGGAATGTCCTGGTTTAGGAGTTAGGGGGGAAATCAGGAATTCTGGAAACAATGGGTCTTATGATGCTAGGAAGCATCATTTTGTAGAGAAAATGTCTTCCTTTGGAGATGAAAGCCAGAAATTTGGGGAGGAAAACGCTATATGCAGGCATTAA
Source organism: Excalfactoria chinensis (assembly GCF_039878825.1). Lineage (NCBI taxonomy): Eukaryota > Metazoa > Chordata > Aves > Galliformes > Phasianidae > Excalfactoria > Excalfactoria chinensis. The sequence continues at coordinate 3,805,500 of NC_092848.1, read as the reverse complement.
AATGCATTATTTTTGGAAGATAATATTTTTGCCAAGATAAAGAATGATACTTAAGAGAGAACTTCTGATTTCTGGGATAAGTATCCATTATTCGTGTGGAAAATTTGCAAACTTTGACGGAAATTGATATTTTGGGTGGAGATGTCGCTATTCTGTAGAGGAAAACAGGTATTCTGGATTACAAAGTGCCATATTCTGCTAGAAAGCATCATTTTGTAGAGAAAACGTCTTCTCTTCAGGGATGAAGAACAGCATTTTGGGGAATAAAATGCTGATTTGTGGATGAAAAGCATTATTTTGGAAAGGAAAATTCCATTTATTGCAATGATAAGGAGTGATAACCTTCTTATCTCTGGGATAAGTATTGTTATTCTGGTGAAAAATGGTCTAAATGTAGACAGAAATTGATATTTCGGGTGGAAATGCCCTACTTTTGTACAGGCAAACAGGCATGCTGGAATTAATGCGTCATATTCTCCCAGAAAGCATCGTTTTGTAGAGGAAGTTATCTTCTATTGTGGTTAAAAACCAGAATTTTGGGGAGAAAAATGCTATTTTTAGGGATGAAAAGCATTATTTTGGGAAAGAAATTCCATTTATTGCAAGGATAAGGAGTGATACTTAGGAGAGAACTTCTTATTTCTGGGATAAGTATTGTTATTCTGGTGAAAAATTGCCTAAATGTTGTCAGAAATTGATATTTCGGGTGGAAAATCTCCGTGTTTTGTAGAGGAAAGCAGGTATTCTGGAAGCAATGCTTGATAACTGAGCTAGAAAGCTTCATTTTGTAGAGAAAATGTCATCTTTTGGGATAAAAAACCAGCACTTTGGGAGGAAATGATGTTTTTAAGGTTGAGAAGCATTATTTTGGAAAGAAAATCCTACTTTTGCGAAGATAAAGAGTGATACTTAAGAAAGAACTTCTGATTTCTGGGGTCACTAATTGATAGTCTTGTGAACATTTTCCAAATTTTGATAGAGACTGATATTTAGGGTGGAAATGTCCTTAATTTGTAAAGGAAAAGAAGTATTCTGGCAACAGTGTGTCATATCATACTAAAAAAGCAGCATTCTGTAGATAGAATGACCTCTTATAGGGATGAAAATCAGTATTTGGAGAAAAAATGCATATTTAGGGAGGAATGGCATCATTTTGGAAAAGAAAGCTATATTGATTGCAAGGATAAGGAGTGATACTTCAGAGAGAACTTCTTATTTCTGGCATAAGTATCGATAGTATTGTGAAAATGTTCTAAATGTTGACAGAAATGGATAATTCGGTGGAAAAGTCCATATTTTGTAGAGGAAAGCAGGGAATTCTGGAAACAATGTGGCCTACTCCGATGGAAAGCATCATTTTCTAGAGAAAATGTCTTCTTTTGGGGATGAAATCCAGAATTTGGGGGTGAAAATGCTGTCTTGAGTGATGAAAAGCATTATTTTGGAAAGAGAATAGTATTCTTGAAAAGATAAAGAATGATTCTTAAGAGAGAACTTCTAATCTCCGCGATAAGTATTGATATTAAATGTGAAAATGTTTTAATTTTAACAGAAACTGCCAATTAGTTTAGAAATGTCCTTAATTTCTAGAGGTAAAACAGGTATTCCGGAAACAGTATGACATATCTGATAGAAAACAAGATTTATAGGGAAAGTGTCTTCATGAGGGGATGAAATCCAGTATTTTTTGGATGACATGCTATATCCAAGTATTAAAAATAATTCTTTTGTAAAAATAATAATAGTTTTGCAAAGAGAAAGATCGATACTTATGAGAGAACTTCTTATTTCTGGGGTAAGTATCCATATTCGCGTGAAAATTTTCTAAATGTTGACAGAAATGGAAATTTCGGGTGGGAAATGTCCTGGTTTAGTAGAGGAAAACAGGAATTCTGGAACAATGGGTCATATGATTCTAGAAAGCATCATTTTGTAGAGAAAATGTCTTCCTTTGAGATGAAAGCCAGAAATTTGGGGAGAAACCGCTATATGCAGGCATTAAAAAGCATTATTTTGGAAAGATAATATTTTTGCCAAGATAAAGAATGATACTTAAGAGAGAACTTCTGATTTCTGGGATAAGTATCCATATTCGTGTGAAAATTTTCAAACTTTTGACGGAAATTGATATTTCGGGTGGAGATGTCTCTATTCTGTAGAGGAAAACAGGAATTCTGGAAACAATGGGTCATATGATGCTAGAAAGCATCATTTTGTAGAGAAAACGTCTTCTTTCAGGGATGAAGACCAGCATTTTGAA